>NC_057807.1:358444307-358447034 GCF_018294505.1 Triticum aestivum
GTGGCTTAATCGGAGTAGAGTAGCAACACGAGCGAGGGGGAGAGCAGCACTAGCAGCTGGGCGAGCGAGCGATCGAGCGAGAGCCGGAGCAGCAGCAGCAGGGCGAGCGAGCGAGCGAGAGCCGGAGCAGCAACAGCAGATCCGGCTGGTATGGACGCCGCCACCGAAGGGGCCTCGCACTTGGGGAGAGCCGCCATGGAGATGTCGCCCGCGGCGCCGGCTTCAAGGTAGCCGCTCCATGGGGGTGCGGGATGGACCACCGTCGGTGCCGGGAGGTTGAGTTAAGGAGAAGGTGTGATGCGATGAGTGTACAACCTCTTTGGTGGTGCCTAGTAGGCCTCGGCTTCGTCCGAGGAGTCGGTGAGGATGTTGCGGTTCCGGTGGAGCAGGTTAAGGCGGCGCTGTGAAGATGGAGCAGCTGCGAGACGAGGCGATCGTCGGAGAAGCTCCTTGGAGGTGGAGGACGGGGCAGCTGAACCGGCTGGACGGTGAGATGGACGACGGATCCTCATCCGGGGAGGTGGACGAGGGACGTCGAGCTGTTGCGGTGGACGACACCGTCGGGGAAGAGGCTCCGACTAGGCAGCGGTGACGTGGCGGACGGAGGAGGGTGGGGTTTCGTGGCTGGAGCGGAGAGGTTATGGTGGCCTGGGATTTCGAATGGCGAAAAGGGGGCGATGGGAGGGGGTGAAGCATGACTTAGGGACGCGCTTGTCCAAAATGTAGGGTGTGTTACAAAAGTACCCCCACCGATTTGAACTAGCGGCCCTTTCGGCTCAGGGTTAGAAGGGGGATTTCGCGTGTCGCGATTTGGCAGCTGGAGGGAGTTTTCGCGCGCGTTGTAATTTCAGGATAGCAAGACGCGGGTTGTGAAGGCGCCAATTTTGGGAGCACGATATCTGAATTTTCGGGATATAACAAGACGCGGGTTGAATTTTAGGGACAAGCCTAACGCGGGTTGTACTTGTACGTACCAAATCAATTCACACTTCCCTCAACCAAAAAGAAAACAAAAAAATAAAACTATTCACACCACACAAAGAGAGAGTCTTGCCCCATTTTACTATACAAATGCTATTCAAAGCTACACCCTCCTTCCATCTATATAGGGCCTAATGCGTTTTTCGATGCTAACTTTGACCAAATATTAGAGCAATGATATATGACATGCAACTTACACAAAGCACGCCGTTAACTTCGGCTGTGAAAGGTTCTTTTAATGATATAATTTTCACATTGTGCATGTCATGTACTATTAATCTTGTCAATAGTCAAAGGCGGTCTTAAAAATCTCATTACGCCCTATATAGATGGAAGGAGGGAGTATGAATCCATGTTATGTCCGATTAAAGTTTTTCGCTTGCTGTATAATGCATGTAACCTACTCATACCAACATTTTAGTTCATTCCAAATGTCTATACTACCGCTGCAATTCGAACTAAATTTGAATTCGTTTCTCTATTTCAATAAGAATCTACAATCATGATTGTTGCCAACTTCAACCATCATTCGTGTATTACCTTAATAACACACCACATGATTAATATAGAGATAGATATGAACTATGTGTACTACATGAACTCGACTATTTTTTGAATACACTTGATGTTGATTCCAAATAATAGTACATTTGATGTACTAACTATATATTCATAATCTAAACCATGTTCCATACGTACACCGTGTTTATCACACAAAGTATAGTGCCCCGCCCCCTACATTATGACAAGTATTTAGACCTGAGTTGCAAAAGCCACACATTAGCCCAAATTATAATCAATGTTCTACATTATGATATCTTCTTCAAGTATCCGTATCCACCTTTTTATAATGAATTATGATCTTTGTTCGCCTTTTACACCTTCACGATCCTCTTCTATTTGTAGCTAGCTAACGCTAACTTTCTATCGTGCATGCACACGCCCGCCCCCCTCACACACCCTTAGCATCCCCTCCATTGCGCACGTTCATTATTTCTCTTTAGGTTGTCCACCAGCGGTGTGTGTAGGACCCCAGCTCCTTTCTGGCACACACCGGTCGATATACCTCTCTAGCCAAGTGTGCCTACAACAAACACATATATACTTCCCCCCTCCTCTTCTCACCGTCCATGCCCCCATATGTCCAATATGATTCCACTCAGGTGCACACTCCTGCCCCTCTTTTCATTAATCACATGATCGCACACTCCTCCCCCCTCGACATGGTAGGCCTCTCGCACCACCTCCTAGCCACACCCTCTCCCCTCGTCTGCCTCTCTGGACCTTATTTGCTTCTAACACATGCAGGCGTGTATATGAACTGATCTCCCTACATATAGCCAGGTCGACTATAATTCGTTTTCACCAAGCACCGATACACTTACCTCGCTAGTTATGTCTCTCCTTTTCTCGGACACACGATGGTTGATCTTCCTATGTAGTTACACATGCTTACCACAACCATATCTTTTCCCCTCATCATCCTTGAATACCTCCCGACCCTTCTCTCACACGCACGTGCATAGACAGACAGACATCCCCCGCCCTCTCTTATTGATATTGCACTCATACCCTCCGTTTGTCTAGCAGGCCTCTCCCACCATTTGTGAGACGCCACCCACCACCAACCCTACGACGGTCCACCTTTGTCTTTTCCCAACCTTATTCCTCTGCTACACATATCCATGGATGTCGACCGATCTCCCTCAATACATAGCTAGGTCTCTCTCCTTCCCCACACATATA
>NC_057807.1:358447367-358453296 GCF_018294505.1 Triticum aestivum
TGTAGGTAGGTATCCATGCCACGGAGAAGAACTGCACCTCTGCCCTCTCAAATTCCAGTAGGCCAGCCGCCCTGTATCTTTGACGTGGGGAAACACAAATTCAATGGCACTCTTTATCGATCGCGCAGCCACACACTTCATCCCTGTTTTCAATTCTATCGATATCTCACGTCCATGACTCCGTTTCACACACATTGCATATGTTATGTTTTTCTGATTGAGATATCATCAACACATTGCCTCTGTTTCGCACAAACCATCTCTCTCACACCCACCCACGTACGTACCTGCACCTAAAGAAGAAGTGCATGCAGGACGCACGTACTCACTTCTCGTTCCCGGCCACACCCGCGCCGGTACATGGTGGACTTCATTTCAGTACAAAAAGGCAGCCCACGTGATAATTTGATGCGTGTAGCGGTTGTTTACTCGAAGGAGGGTTGGGTACCACGCCTTGAATATAAAACGATTACCGTGGGGAAAATGGAAAAATGGGTTTGTCTCTCGTGAGTCTCATCACACAATCCCACACAAGGCTGCCGTGGCCTCTCTCTCTTAGTGTTGGTCAGTGATCCGGCCGCATCCCGTCCGTCGGTGGAAAGGGAGGATGTGCATCGTCTCTCTGTTCGACGGTGTTGAGGCAGCTCGTCCCGATCCGCGGTACCCGCCGTTCTCTTTGACCAAGCTCCGGCGCGGTAGGGCCTTCGCCACTTGCTCGCTGCCGCAGTATGGGCAGATCCCAGCCGCCGGCGCCCTCCTAGTAACATCCCGATGACCCTCAGGTACAGCTTCCTTCGGCCTTGCTCCACTGCCCATCTTCCCATGTTGCTGCATGTGGATCTTCTTTAGTTGTTTGCTTAAATCGTATCTCGGCGGCGTACTTTCCATCTTGCAATCTTGTCCTCAAACAATTTTTGATAAACCACCATGTGCTATCTTTCCCTTTTTACATGGAACATGCTTCTTTTTTGTCGGCGTATGTGTCTTCAACTCGTGTTATTGGGCAGTAATTGTTTCCTTTCGACCTCCTTTTGCAAACAGGGCTATCCATTTTCACCTTGTTGCTATTGCGACCTTCTGGTGAACTGCACAAATCACTTTTCTGAAGAGTGCTTTGTGCAGTTCCGCCAAAATGTCACATGGGCAACGTTTTTACATTTCTGTGGGACTGCGGAAAGGGAGATTGGTTTTGCTATCCTCCTCATCCAACTCCGTGCCTAATCTTCTCCAACAAGAAGTTAGTCCTAAAGAGAGATCGTAGAGGTGATCGACTTCTATTTATGTGTGTTATGTTTCATCATCTAGTTCCACTATTATTGTAATCACACTGACATGATATCTTTGCAAACAGGGATGGTCCGCCCGATTTTAGTGGAGCTGCACAAAATGATCGGATTGTGGTGTCCTTCATACACCTCTTTTTTGGCTACAGAGCTGGGTGAAACTAGCTGCCAAGTAATGAACACTGTGCCAAGGAAATGGAGCCATGCCTACGAACAGCATCGATCAATTATATTTTTTTCTTTATTTGTACACCTTCTCACAACTTTGTCTTCAGTTGTGATGTGAATATTGGCGCTGATCTGCGAACCATTGAGATGCATTAGCCATGGTAGTTTCATTTGTATTTGATGGAATGTTGTAACAAGATAATCTCGAGGCAAGACACATGAATCCTAAGTTGAAACCTTTTTTTCCTGCGGGAACCAGAGTTGAAACCTTCATATCATCACAGTACAATTTCATAAAAATTATGCGTACATATAAACAAATCCTGAAGGATTGATAGAAATGCCAGAAACAATTCAACTTTGTTTCACCGACATGTTGGACATCCTTCATCCGGCTCCACCTACCATGCAGCAATATTGAGTGCACAACACAACTTCAGGGAAAGATTCACCCGGTCGTTGCGCCGCAGTAGTAGTGACTAGTGAGCAGTCAAATCACAGAGCCCCACCTTCGCCACAATAAGTTGCTCGGATGAAGCAACCATCATTTCTCTGTTCCTTGAATCCGCTGGTACTCCCATATACCCACAGTGATAAGTTGCTCGGGCGAATCAACTTTCACTATATCCGCTCATGTGTGATGACCACAGGAGCTATCCATTCAGATTGCATGTTAAAAAAAATAAAGGTCAATAACTAATGCGACAAACTTAAAAAAAAAACTAATGCGGCACCTCGGGCCAACGCGGCGAGATCGCATTTTGCACGAGAAATTACACACCATGTTTCGTTCACATGTGGTCCCGTTCCAACATATCAGTGAGATGACCGCGAGTAGTAGGAGTATTTCCGCACCGTCATGTAGGCCGGGGCGCCCCTTCGTGAACCATCGTAAACTGGCAACCGGCCACCGACTCTTCGCCTTTCCCTCTCGATTTGGAACTGCTATCACACGCTCTTCCTCTCCCTCCTCCATTTTCCTTCAGCCTTTCACCGTTTCTTTTGCCATTGTTCGATCGTCTTCTCCATGGAGGGAACAGGACGGAAACGACCCCGTTATTCTTGCCCCGGTCTGAAAGATGACATGGTGGAGGAACTCATTGATCAGTGCGACGTCATCACCTCGGCTAGCATGGCAGGTTCGTTCAAGCCCATTCTTGACTCAACTAATAACATCATTACAAGGAACCCAAAAGTCAAGGAGCGTTTGATCTCCCCTATCTTCTTCGTCGTGACCCTGATGACTGGCGCCGTCACGACAGAGGCCTCGTCCTGTGAAAGTTGATGCCGCTTGATAATGATACGTATGATGTTAAGATGCCATCGCTTGAGGGCAAGGCTTGGGCAGGCGCAAATGGAGATTGGATTGTTTACATTGGGTCCAACTGCGAGTGGGAACTTGTGAATGTGTACACTCGTGACCGGGTTCCACTTCCAAAAATCTCAGCAGACTGCCCAGAGGTTGAGCACACTGGTATTGTACGCACGTTCAAATACAATCATGCTGACTGTCTTCTAAAGAAGATAGCAATTTCTCGAGTTCCCAACCGCTCTTGGAATTACAACAACTATGAAGTTGTTGCTATCTTCGACAAGCTTGTTGCCATCCTTGCTGGTTTGACTCGATGGATATTGCTCAAAAAACAGTTTTTGTACACAGATGAGTACTGTGATGCAATTGAATATGAGGGCCTTGTGTTTGCTGCCACCACTCGTGGCACTGTTTTTGCATGGAGTCGTTGTTTCGATACGTTTGTCTTCCACTATAATTATAATTGTTTCATCCACATGCATGCGGGTTAGCAAGTTTTCCTTTACTAATTAACCTTCTTCTTGTGTTTCCAAGGTCCTGCAAGCATTCCACCACCTATACTTGAAGATTTTTATAACCAAGGGGGAGATGACGATGGTGATGATCACGAGCATGAGGACGAGCAGCGCCCATATACTATTTGGCGCCTGGCAACTAATTCTGATGGATCACCTCTTCTCATGTGTATACAGCCCACTGATGATGTTACTGCTAAGGAAGCAGGTGTAGTCTCCCATGGTCGCACTCTCTGGACCTATTCCAACACCCGTTGCATGGTATTCAGGATGGATACTAGTGTGCTAGCGCCAACTCCTTCTCCCTGGTACAGAATTGATAGTCTTGGAGAAAACTCGCTCTTCCTTGGACAAAACTATCCAATGATAGTGAAAGGCGATCCAACTGCTGTTGACACAACGTTACTACCATTTATGAGAAGCAACTGTGTCTATACCTCGGACATTTGGGTGCTTCCCTACCCTGGTACTGATATAGTAGGCCGCTTCATCCTGGATGATCAGTCCTGCGTTGGTCTCCAGATCGACAATGGATGGCCCGTCCCAGAGAATCACTTGTGGTTCAAAGCAAGCATTTCCAACGCCGTGGAATGGTTGAGTTGAAGTTCATTTCATTTCTTGTTATTTGTTGTGTGGTGAAAACTTTAGTATTTATAATGTATCCTCGTTGTCGATGTGGGTTGATGACCTGTTGTATGTAATAAAATGATATGCCTGTGATAAACTTACTAAATTTATGAATGGCTTTCGAGTCGATTCTGTGAGTGAGTGGTGCGACGAGGCAAAAAAATATTTTCCGAATACATAATTGTACGTGCATTGCAATAGGTTATCGGATGAGGCCAATCAACAATAGTAGTACACTATTTGTACTAGCTTCACATGCTTTGCGCATTGTGCGAGTGTTTTTACTGTAGCCATATTGTTCTACATAACCAGCACCTCGAATCCTCGATACTAGTAGTACTATATAGTAAGTAGTAGGATTAGTAGGGTGGCATGGGCCAGAACAAGCATTCACGTCCAGGAGTATGGCACACGCCACCAACACGACTCCCATCTGACACCATATTTCTTGGAGTCCGTGCTAGAGCAATCTCTTCAACCTCATTGTTTCTCTAACTCAGCCATCGCGCGGCGGGCGAGGTGGGGGTTTGCCAATAGTCGGTTTCCTTAACTCTGGTCCCACTTGTAAGGCCAACTGCAACGCATGACCCCAAACGGACCTCCGTTTTGCACGAACTCCAACGATAATTTTGAGTAGAAAAGCAAGACCAAAGGAAACAAGAACCACAAGAATACATTTTACTACTCCTGTAAGTTGGATTAGTGCCTTCTTGATGCATTCATTTTTGATCCGCGGAGGCTCGATCTTGCGTGCTTCTTTCTTCTTCGAGTGTAAGGAAGTAGACGTTGCTTCCTCGCATCTAGTCTCATGTCTAGCCTCTATTCTAGTACTCCCTCCGGTCTGTTTTTCTCTGCGTCTAATCAGCAACAGCATACCAAGTAGGAGTATCAACAAGTGCATTAATCTCATCTATAGCCTCTGTGCTAGCTAAAAGTGATAGAACATCTACTAAATTGCGCTATGTCAATATATGGATGTACTCTTCTTCCCAATACAAAAACTCGCATCCATTCTACTCCCTCCGTTGCACAATACATGCCTTCTATTTGTCAAAATATATATATGTATCTAGACATGTTTTAGTATATAGGTACATCCATTTTTGGACAAATGGAAGTCAAGTATTTTGGAACGGAGGGAGTACACAATAATTTTTTTAAGTTAGCACAACGAGTCTAATCCGAGAGCACAACCGAAGATTTGGTCAGGTTCTTCCATCTTTTGCCGACACGTGGGACATCCAGCATCCAGGTCGTGTCATGAAAGAAAATAGAGTGGTAGTTGAAGCCACGAGATGTGCATCTTGGGTTAAACTGTAAATAGAATCTTACTACTCTTGAGTAACTCCAAAAGCGGCCACCGAAGATCTTTCTTGGATTTGTTTTTCATCACCAGCACGTCGAGGTGAAAGATGTGCAGGTTCAGTGGGTCCTCTTGCGTTTTCACTAATATGTGGGGCCGCATGTGAGCAAACAGACAATGGGCTCCGCACGTCCGCTGGCTGGCTGAGAAGAGAGATAGAGGAGGGCTGAGCACGAACTGTAGGAAATTTGTTCTACGTAACCAGCACCTTGATATTCGCGTGTGGTTGTTTCTAGAATAAAAAAAGGAGGTACCTCTACTTATGTTACTCGGACTACGCCTAGCCTAAGGTTAGTAGGTTACCTTGCGCTTGGCTCTTCGCCTCTTCCGGAAGTCTATGGTTCTACATTAGTGCTTCTGGCAATCTGACACCAAATGAATTGCTGCACGTCCACCGCTTGTAAGCAAAAGTTTCTCCTCATGCTGCGAGCCACCGCGCACGCGTTGGCGAGGGAGAAGGCGTAATCAAGCTTCTCATCGTTCTGCGAGTTGACGGGATACATCAAAGTTATTTACTAGTAGTACATACTCTCTCCAAAAAGGGCTGACCATGTCATTGCTACCATCCCGTGCTCCGTCGTTGAGTACGTGCACTATTCACATGCCATTCACATGCCATCGAGGAGAAAAAATATTGCGTAGGTGCCATCTAAGTGCATGA
>NC_057807.1:358453541-358455361 GCF_018294505.1 Triticum aestivum
CGCACGACTCACTTACGCACTGCTTATCTGATTATCTCCATTTTCTTGCATGAGACGTGCATCTTGATGCTAGATGTCTCGCGTGTTGGGAAAAGGATGAACAAAGCTCACGTAAAAGAAAAGAGTTGAAGAGCATAGATTCCCGATGACCAAGGAGGAGCAAGGAACCTCGCGGTGGAGCGTCTGCAAGGAACCTTGCGTGTTTTCCCGTGTTTTTTGCCGCCTGCCCACCTATAAACAACTACATGAACTTTTCACTAACCACTAGAAATGGTACATCAGGATGCTAAGTTGAAGATGTTTTATACTCCCTCCGTTCCCAAATATAAGTCTTTTTAGATATTTCAATAAGGGACTACATACGAAACAAAATGAGTGAATCTACACTCTAAAATATGTACACAAGCCAATGCACTAACTCCATCCGATCCAACTCATGCACATACGCACACAGCATGGAGAACACAACGCACATACACAAGACGCGCATGCACACACGCTCGGCCGCGGAATGCACGTGAATAACACATGCATGCGCACACACTCGGCTGCATGGAGGCGTGCACCATCCGCGGTGACGTCCGGTTCGTCGTGCTATGGCGAAGCTCGCACATAACGGCGTGTACGCATCTCTTGCAGCAGCTCTTTGCCATTGTTGCTCAACTACTAGTCGGAGGCGAAGACGACCACAACCTCGGCCTTAGAGCTAGCACCGATGGAAAAACACGCACGCTGCACACACACGAGCACATACGCAGTGCCCACGACGTGGTGGTGGTGCGTCCCCAGTCGCCTCTACTCCTTCTACGCACGGTGTCTATCATGGCGCCTGCATGCTAATGATGATGTGGGTGAGATCTTCTAGGACTCAGATGATGACGAGGAAAATTATGAGACACAAGGTGATGTACACCGTCAAGGTCCACGGTCAAGGGGGTGCTAGCAAGTGCTTAGATGTGCTTAGAGCAAGTACAATAGAGCTGAGTCAGCGGGCTATAAGGAATAAACAGTAGTATATTTCTGCTTAGGCTGGTTGTAATGGGGAGTATCATATACTAGTATCATGCATATGATACTAGTGTATGATACTACCTCTGTAATGCATAGTATCATATAGTAGTATCATGTAGTACTCTATTTATTGTCATGCATGACACAAAGTAGCATAGCATTTATTATGATACGGTATCATGATATAATACTCCACTCTTTCTTTCTTCATTTAATGCTATGACACCTCGTCAAAATTGCCTAGTTGGCATGCATGATACTAGCTATGATACTACCATTACGACCAGCCTTAGTTGGAGGAAAGAGAAGAGGAGAGAGAAGGTAAGTGGGCTCTTCATGAAGAGCCAGCTCTAGCACGTGCTCCTAGGCACTTTGTACATGTTGACTATAAGATGGGCTGTAGGCTTATAGCCAGTAGCTGGCTATACTATTAATGCTCTTTAGATGAGGTGCTAAGTGCATTAAATGGCTTAGTAACTCAAGTGTGCAATGCATAGGTGCTTAGTTTATTGGTGCCACGTCATATTTTATGCCTACGTGGCAGGCTTAGCAACTATACATGGTGGATCACTGGAAGAGGCCAAGGCTGGTCATAGTGGGGAGTAACTTGTACTGTAACATATTACTATATTACTCTAAACATCTCTATAAACCGGAAGGAGGGAGTAGTAACATAGACTAGTGTCATATGCAGAGTATGGGAGCACATGATATTTCCCCGTCCGGACCGATCCCAAGTTGGCTTCTCACCTTCTTGGCCCAACAAAAACCCCACCCCCCTCCCGCGCGCGCTTCCTGCCCGGCGCCAG
>NC_057807.1:358455561-358476660 GCF_018294505.1 Triticum aestivum
ATGGCGACGCGACCTCTCACTGCTTCCACCGTTGAAGCGGCACGCCGACCGAGGGCACCGCTCGCTGCATGCCCGACATTTCAGACTACACAGTGGATAGTAACTTTTAGAGCAAGTACTATAATTAGATGACATAAGCAGGCTATAAGGATTTAAATATAGTATTTGTGATTAGTTGAAGGAGAGAGAAGAGGAGAGAGAAGAGAAGCAGATTGTAAACGTGTAGCCGGTTGTACTCTAACATACTCTACTTTCTGAGACAAAAGGTGGGGCCATTATTAATGATATTGTATTTATACTAAAGGGACTAACGGACACCTTAATTACTCCGTTTTTTTAGATAAACCTTGGTGGGGATATTATTGACTTTTTTTGAGCTATTATTGACTTGGACGTGGGGTTTGGGGGCCAAAGGCCTACTATTATACTCCGACCTGACATGCTCAACCCTAGCCGCTGCTATATCATATGGTCTCGCACCGTTCCAGATCTTAGCGCCGCCATGCAATTCTTCTCCATCCCTCCTTCCAGCGTGCACCGCGAGAAGGGACAGCAGTCCTCCGAACCCCGCCTTTCGTGATCTTGTACGGGAGAGGGGCGATCAGGTTTTTGGGGAGCACACTCTTGTGACTGCTGCCAGCGACGACTTCCTCAACGACAGCCTTCTTCCCCGACCTCGGTAACCTCTTCATCAACAACATGAGTGACAACATCAACCACATCGGTTCTTCTCCCGTTGTGCAGTATGTGATTCTGTCCTCCTGGTTTAGTCCACATCATTACTTTGATGTTTTCAATTGTCGTCATGATCTATTTACTGCTGATTCGGATTAAATCTCATACTAAATTGCTCATATATTCAACAATCCAATCCAAAAACCTGATCACAGGCAATTTACTCCGAGTGGTTTTGCTGCGCTTTTGAAGCCGCCTACTTTTAAGGGGGTGCAATATAAAAGGTGGCGCACAAGAGCAGTATATTGGTTTTAGATCATGTACTGCTATGCCGCCACTAAGGGTAAGCCTGAGGGCGATCTTAATCCTACACATCAGGAAGCTTTTCAAAACATGGATACCCTCTTCAAATCCGCCCTACTGAGTGTTCTTGACGATTCCATTGTGGATTCGTATATGTTGTTTGACAGCGGCAAAGACATGTGGGCTGCGCTCGAGGCCACGTTTGGTCCCTCGGGCGCTGGCAACGAGTTGTACGTCATGGAGCAATTATGTGACTACAAGATGACTGATGAGCACTCTGTTGTTCAGCAGACTCATGAGATACAGTCACTCTCTAAGGAACTTGAGCACTTTAAGTGTGTGTTGCCAGACAAATTTGTTGCTGGGACCATCATTGCCAAGCTTCCACCTTCGTGGAATGATTTTGCTACTTCTATGAAAAACAAGAGACATGAGTTTTCTGTTTTGGATCTCATTAGCACTCTTGATTTTGAGGAGAAGGTAAGAGCAAAAGACACACGTGCTCGGGTCACCGAGGGAGCTTCTAGTGCCCACATCGTACACGAGAAGAACTTCCAGCCCAACCATCCCCAAAACAACAAGAACAAATCTCAGGGGAAAGGCAAGTTTGATGAAAAGAACAAGCCATCACATTCTACCAACTTCAAGAAGAATTCTCATAACGGGAAGGGATACAAACCTCAATTTTGGTAGCACCGCACAAAATTTATATGGCTGCATCTACCTGTTGTCAGCTAACCTCATGGTGCTCCAGGTATTCCTACATTCGTAACTAGGTACAATGACCAACGCAAGATGAAATTAGCTTATTCGTACGTTGACTTGCTGAATGCAGTGCGGAACGATCCTGTCATGTGTGGAGGAGCAAACAAGTAGTGCAGCCGAAGGTGGAAATCAACCAAGGACTTATGAAATTATATGTTATCTTCCTTAGGCAGGTCAGTATCCCCTTTGTTGTCATGCCGAGCTATTAATATGTGCTACTATTTTGCAACACCGTTTAAGTATAGCTACTGTTTTCCTATCTTTTCAGATTCAGGATAATGAATATGATATCAGGGGAACTACACAATATGGACCCATGTTGAGTCCTCTCTATTGCCTCATGTGTTTGCTGCAAATGTGTCAGCATCAATTGCAAGATGAGGCAGCTCGCTAGCTGTGGAGTTGCCAACATGCTCAAAGTTATCACAACATCGAGAAGAAACAAGCATGCCCAGGAAATTAATGCGTGCGCAAGGAGGCCCTTTGCTCAGAGAAGCATCGACCGATTTTCTTTATTTCCACACCTTCTCATAGTTTTGTATATTGGTTGTTCAGTGAATCATTGAGATGCATAGACATGTTGAACTTTTGTTCCTTTGAATGTTAGTTTAATATGAGTGTCTGCATTCAGTACCGCATCCTCTAATTTGGTGGATGCAAACAGAGAAAATAAATCTCCTTAATTTACTCCATAACCACCCTATTAAATAGGCCTAATAACAAACCAGGTGCATGCAGTGGCCGGCGGGCACATGCATCCTGTATGCATGGCCAGTCATGCAGCAACGCAAAAGAAGAGAGCAGTTCTTGGGAAAAAGCGAGTAGTTAGTGCAGCGGGCCTTATAAACATGAACAACTCGCTCTCCCGCTTCCGTCTCCCCACCCAATTCCCCCCGCTCCCCAATCTTCCTCACTTGTCCAGAAAACCCCGCTCACCTTCTTCCTCACTCGTACGGAAAACGCCTACTCCTCTTCTTCCACTCCTACAGAAATCCCCAGCCCTCCTTCTTCCCCACTCGCACTGCCACTGGGCTCGTCTCTAGCTACTCTGCTCAAATCCGTGAGCTCGGCGTGACGCCCACAAGGAAAATGGAGTCGGCTGGCCCCAGCGCCAAGAAGATGAGGCTCCCGCCAGCGGCGACGCTGGTTGTAGATCCCGCACCGGTAGCGCGGGGAGAAGCGGCGAGCCCCCCCCGGGCGTCATCCTTGAGGAGATCATCTCGCTTATCCCCATCAAGGATTGCTGCCGCACACAAGTCCTCTTAACTCGGTGGCGCCCTCTATGGCAAACCGCGCCCCTCAATCTCGACTGTCATCAGATATCTGTCCTTCCTGAATTTGATCTCCTCAGAGCCATCGTCTCTTCTCACCAACAAGGCCCCGTTCAATGCCTCTGCATCCCGACAAGCGACCTGCTGTCCATACCCGGCAAGGTGGACGCTTGGCTGACATCCTCTGAATTCGGAAAACTCCAGCAGTTTGAGTTCTACCATTACCACGAAAGTTTCATACCATGAACATACCAAGAATTCGTGCCCACACCACCGTTGTCCATCTCGCGGTTTTCCTCCTCTCTCCACACCACCACCTTCGCCCGGGGCCATCTACCAGACGATCTGGTACAAATGCTTCGACTCCCACTGCTAAAAAAACTTTCGCTTGTGGTGGTTTCTCTGTCGGAGGCCTCACTGCACAGCATCATCCACTCCAGTTGCCCTGCCTGGAGCGCTTGCTGATTGTTTTGGGAATAGAAATCGGTATCAGTTGTCTCCAAATAAAGTCGCCTCACCTTAAAAGCATTGGAATTTGTTTTGAAGGATAGCAGCTCATCATTGAAGATGCCCCTTCACTTGAAAGGTTGCTCCTTGATAATTTTTATACACCTTCAGAAATAATTGTCGTCTCTGTGCCCAAACTGGAGACCTTGGGTGTAATTCATGTCCCGTTTAATAATCACACGGAGTTGGTATTTAGCTCCTCACCTTTTCAGGTACCGTATATTATCATCTACACATTTGTAATCATAAGCTGCATTTTTCATTTGTGCGCATAAGTTTTATATCATCTTGGAGTACACTTTGGGTACTGATATTATGTTATATGCTCAATGAAGAGTTCGTCCATTGATAGCCTATCAATGCTGCTGGATTCTATCAAGATCATATATATCAGAATGTATTTTGATCTGGACATAATTATTGGCTTGCTGCGATGCTTTCGGTCTCTGGAGAATTTATACATAGAGGTGATGATTTCATCCACATTGAAAGCCCGTATATATTATACTAGAATTAACTGTTCAGTTGTCTTTCTTTCGACATACTCTTTTTTTAGACCTTAACTGTTTTCAATCATCATGTCTACTTAGGCAAAACCACATGGAGAAAAACATATAACCAATCGTTGGCGTAATGAGCACAAGGATTTTCTCAGTTCTCATGACATTCGTTTGAGGACAATAACCATGGGACGATATGCATCCAACCAGGCAAACAGAAGCTTTGTCACATTCTTCCTATTGAATGCGAGGTTACTTTTGTCCATGAGGCTTAATTTTTACAGCAAGAGATTTCTCACGGACGAACATGTTGAACAGCAAAAAAAGAAGTTTCAGGTGGACAAATGGGCTTCTAAACGTGCTCGGCTTCTATTTACAACAAGTTGTAGACATCCTAAAATAATTTTTTTTGCACGAGATGTTGATTTTATGGATCAGACCGATCCATTTGTTTGTGACTCCAAAAAAGAGTGGTTGGGTTAGATGTTACTGTCATGTTCAATCTGGGTTTTGGCTAAAATTTGATGAACAATTAATCATTGGCCTTTTTGTACCATTTGTATGCTTGACTTGCATGTTGTTGCCCTCGTACTCCCCTCCACCTGCCACTACACTGCCACATCTTCCATTGCTGTTGTTCGTTCCCGTTCGAGGCCTTGTCGTCGTTCTCCGCCTTGGTTAGCTTGTAGTGCTCGCCGTCGTCTGGTGTTGTCAACATGGTCAACAACCAAGAGGAATCAGGAGATGACTGTATGTGGAGAGGCTGACAATAGGGACCCACCAGGGTCATTGCATTTCGCAAGAAGGTGCCTCGTTATTACAAGCCAAAACAATACTTCCTCCTAATTGTTTGACAACTAGGTTCCACGCCATTGTCAATGTAGTCAATAAACAAGAAAATTAGACAACGAGCGGATAACACCAGGGACCCAGCAGCTCGCCTAGTTGTTTTTCAGTTTCAGAGACGGAGCTCAACTGCGCGCTGTGCGGGGGCTGTGGCCCGTCTAGCCCACGCTTACGCTTTTTATTAAGCACATGACGAGCCCAGATGATATTTTTTTCTTTCTGAAATTGGCTAGCCCAGTTCTTTTTTTGGAGAATACCAAAACCGAGGCCTACTTGCTTTTCTCATCCCTGCTGGGCTGCAAATCTTTCAAGACGAGGAGGGGTAAGAAATGGGCTTCCCCAGAAAACGGGCTATAAGTTGTAAGAAATGGGCTGTAAATTTTTAAACCAAAGCCAACCGGCAATTGCATTAAAATATCATTTTTTTCAGGATTTCTCTACTCTCTACTCTTATAAAAACCAAAGCCAACTGCCAATTACATTAAAATATCATCTTTTCATCCACAAGATAAACTACTCATACAAATGCATCTTCATGTTCCGTGCAACGAACGGGCATCTTGCTAGTTAAGATTCTAAATTTCATTCATTTTTTTGCGGACAATTGTTTTTTGAATTTTATTTTGATATAATTTTTGAAAATTATTTTTAACGTGACTCGAAATTTCGTGATTAAAAGAGTTCGGACCCCACCGAAATATGCAAAATTTCGTTGAATTTTTTAGCAGTTCCCAGGATATATGGTCTGTAATGCTAATAAAAAGAACATGGGCTTCAAATATCCTTAAGAATTAGAAAATGGGCTGTAAATTATTGAAAATAATGGCTAATGGGCTGTATGCTGTTTTCCACAGATTTGGAGGCTGACTTCTGGGCCTACTAGGTTGACGATGACGCTGTCCTAAAATTTTTTTAACGCGTACGCAAGGCTTTGTCAACTTTGTCAACACACAACAGTGATTGTTGGATGTCCATCCAACGGCCGCTGTGCTTCTTCAATCTCTGATCTTCCTGCTCCAGCCGCCCAAACCAGCGCCGGCGGTACTGCCTGCTCCGTCCTCCCGTGGCTGGCTGTGCTGCCGCCAGGTCATCCCTCTAACCATCCACACATCCTGTTATTTTCCGGTGACGTCAACCTCACCCCGCAGCCGACCAGTCAGCGGTCGTTCTCCCCTCAGCATGGGCATCCGCTACGGTGGCTTCGCCAGCTCTGGGTGGTTCTCTTCCTGGGCCCCGCCCTCATCCACCGTGTTTGTGCTCTCGGCGCGGCGAGGTCAACATGGTCAACAAACAACAGCATCGGAAGAGGCTGACAGTAGGGGCCCACACAGGAAAATGCCTCCTTATTACGCGCAAAATAATGATTCCTCCACCTGATAGCTGGGACCCACCGGAAGGGTCTCTGTATTTCATGAAAAAACATTCCCCCCGCTGTCAGCTCGGACCCACCGGAAATGCCTCCTTATTACGCACAAAAAAATGAATACTCCCCCAGCTAGCTAGGACTCACCTTGGTGGGAGGCTGACTTGTGGGCCTACTAAGTTTACGGGGACAGAGAGCTTTGTCAACTTAGTCAATATGAACGACTCTAGCTCCAGTGACCGTACGATGTCCATCCAACGGCCGTAGTGCTTCTTCAACCTCTGGTCTTCGTGCTCCAGCCACCCAAAGCAGCGTCGGTCGTGCCGCGTGCTCCTGCCTCCCGTGGGCGGCTGTGATGCCGCGGAGGCCTCACCGCCCCCTACTACTCCCACCGCTGATTAGGCCATCCCTCTACTCACCCACACCCCCTGTTATTCTGCGGCGACGACAGCCTCACCCTTGTAATCCTCTTCGCGTGGGCATCCACTGCTGCGTCTTCCCCGGCTCTGCATCGTCCCCTTCCTAGGCCTCACCGTCGTCCACCGCTGTGGTGCTCTCGGCATGGCGTGGTCAATGTGGTCAACGACCGACTTCCATCGGAAGAGTACTGTGCGTGGAGAGGCTGACAGCTGGGTCCACGGAGGCCGCAAGGAAGTGCCTCCTTATTACGTGCAAAATAATTATTCCTCCACCTGACAGCACGGACCCACCGGACGGGCCACCAGTATTTCGCAAAAAAAACGTTCCCCCTGACTGCTGGGACCCACCAACTACATCTTCGCACACAAGGAAGTGCATCCGGGCCAAAAAAAACCCAAAACGATTCGCACCCCTAACTGCTGGGACCCACCAGCTACATCTTCGCAGGCAAGGAAGTGCCTGACAGTTGGGACCCACCTGGTCGAAGCGTACGTAGCGTTGTCTTTCTGGTCACAAAAGTGTACGTACATATTGGTCAATGTAGAGGCACGCACGTGTCGTAGTAGAGGCGCACACGTGTCCATGTAGAGGCGCGCACGTAGCATGTACACATACGTACAACGGCGAGGGTGCAAGAAAGAAAATACGGCCACGTACGTACATACGGGCAGGGTCTCGAACGCCTACTCACGCATACGTACATGGCTGGGTCGAAACGGAGAAACAGAGTCGTCGTCGTGTTCATGGGGAGCCAACGGAATGCGTCATGTTCATGGGGAGGCAACAGAATGCGTCGTGTTCATCGGGAGGAAACGGAACGCGTGGGAGCCAACCGGCTTGGACGGAACAGGCCATGGAAACGAGGCATGGCGTACCGCACAACGGAGGAAACAGGCCTCCTACGTTCGTAACGGGGTCCTGTTGATCGGGAGGGGTGTGGCGTACCACAAACGGAGGAAACGGACCTCCAACGGTTGAAACGGGGTCCTGTTCACCGGGAGGGGTGTGGCGTACTGCAAAACGGACGAAACGGACCTCCTACGGTCGAAATGGGGGTCCTGTTGATCGGGAGGGGTGTGGCGTACGGCAAAACGGAGGAAATGGACCTCCTACGATCGAAACGGGGGTCCTATTCCTTGGGAGGGGTGTGGCGTACCGCAAAACGGGACTCCACGGGATACTATTCATCTCCACCGTCGACTTCCTCCAGCCTCCACGGGCTACCATCGACCTCCTCCAGCCTCCACGGGCTCCTATTCATCTAGCCTCCACCGCGCGCTACTCCACCGGCTACTGTTCAACCACCCATCCACCGTCTACTCTTCATCCAGCCCTCCAACGTCTACTGTTCATCCAGCCCTCCACACCACGGGGTCCTGTTCAACCACCCCTCCACGGACACCCCTCCACCATCTACTATTCATCCAGCCCTCCACACCACGGGGTCCTGTTCATCCAGAGGCAATGCCATCGCTCACTATTCATCCACCCCCCCCCCCGCAACGCTCACTATTCATCCAATCGATCGGCTTCAGTTAGCAGCAGTAGCGAAGGAATCGCTCCATCGGGTTCAGTTAACAGCCATCGATCGATCGCTCGGGTTTAGTTAGAGCCCAATGCCTCACTCGGGTTCAGTTAGAGCCAACGCCTCGCACACACGTGCGTACATGTACGAGAGAAACGCGCGTCGCTCGGCCCCCGACCTCCCACCGTATCCAGCAACTCCCCGAATTTTTCCTCCCCCTTGCTTCTACCACGGTTTTTTCCGTCATGGACGGCCCAAAGAATGTCATGCAACTGCGTCTTCGGCCCTCCCAGGATGAAAAGCCCATTTTCTGTCATGATTTTTTGTCATAGAAGTAGGATCCCACCACATCTATGATGATACCGGGTTTTGTCAGAATTATCGTCATAGAAGTGTCATATGTATGACAGAAAAAAATTTCGTTCGGCCCAAAATGTCACGGATGTGTCTTTTTTTGTAGTGCCTAGATTCTTAGCAAGGCGTTGGGACGTAGGTTGGTAGAGGAGAGATCTTCGCGCGCACCCTAGAGTTCGAACCTCAAGGGTCTGCCGGAACCCGAAATCCGACATTTGGTGCGCCAAGAAGCGGTGGGGTCATCACAGTCCCCTGTGAGGAGAAGGACGCAGTGTGTTCTCTCGAGTGTGCCTTCCAGGCCGCGTCAATTGAAGACCCAGATCGCAAGAGCGGGAGCCTTCCCGAAGCAATTCCCAAGAAGAAGAAGACAACACCTGGCACAAGCCCTCAGGAGGCTGGCACCTCCAGTGGCACGGCGTCAAGATCCGCGCCCATTCAAGGGGCGCCTCCCTCCATCGCATAGGAAGGTGCGCTCGGCGCCCTCCTAGGGTAAGGCTCAGGGGCTCTCTCCTGGAGGGCCACAGACTTTGCCAAGGTCACGAGGGAGGCGCTCGGGCACCAATTGGAGGCATGCTTCACGGCACGTTTCCCTAGGGAAGGTACGAAGCAAGGAAGGTCCAACCCTTAGGAGTTCATCACTAAAATCACTCAGGATCTACAGGAGTCAAGAGTCATGCGTGGCAACCGCCGCCTGCCCGGCGTAGCTCCCCATCCAGGCGAGGATGGCGGGATACACGTCTGCATCAACGTGCCAGGGCTCAACCGAGCCGCGTCTCAGGAGCGCCTCTGGCCTTCGCGCGTGGGACGTTGAGAGGGTCCGCCTCACAGCTACGTTAGCATGCCTCTCGGCTTGCCGAACGCGGCTGCTGTGCATCAGCGCGTGGTGCAAAGCATTCTGGAGGCTCAGGAGGTCAAGCACTGTGCGGTCCTGGCAGAGATGGAGATGGTCCTCGAGGAGCCGCCTGGGCCCTCGGGACTCCAGAGGCTCAGGGCCCTGGGGGCTCATGAGGGTCGGCTTCCTCACCGCGCGTCTCAGCTACTCCAACACTCCTTCGTCTCCAACGGTAAGAGGTGACATCTTTCAAGTTCCATTTCAACTGGGAGTGCCCCCCAGTCCTGCATCATTCCCAGGTCGCGTGGGTCCATCCCTGCGGCATGTAACTCTTTTGCTCATGTCTTTAGTTTACCTGCTGGGGGCACCCCTCGGGCTGCATCATCCCCAAGCCGCTCGGGTCTGACCCAGTGGCATGTATCTTTCCCGCATTTATCTAGGTTGTGTGCCTTGCACATTCGACCCGTTATGATTATCGTCTATTGCCTACCACGGGCCCCTTTTCTCCCTCATGCTAATCGCTTTCACGTTAAAAGGGGGGCACCTGAGCATCGCGACTCATGGGCTCTTACTGGCTCTCCAGCCCTCACCTCCTGGCCTTGTCCACGGCATCGCGACCAGGCATACCAGCGACACCAGCTCGCTTGAGGGCCGGGACCTGAGGACGTAGAGCATTGGCATCTAACCGATCTTGTAGGAACGTACCACCAACAAAGGCCAGAGCCAGGCGCAACCTGCCTTGAGGTAGGGCCACGTGAGTCCCGCGCTGGCTCACGGGTGCCCAGATACACCTCGTCTAGCCCTACCGTGCCGGCCACGTGTCATGAAGGGGCTGTACACGCCCCGGGGGCTCCTCCCGGAGGGGAGCCCCCTCCCACGCACAAGTGGAAGCACCATGCTCCGCGCTAGCCGACGACACTACCGAGGAGCGGCTATGCCCGTACACATACGGAAGCGCTATTCTCCGCGCTCGTGATAAACAACTGAGGGTGGCCCACGGCTGCATCAACCTCAGGGAGCCCAGAGCTTAGTGTCCGGCCCTATCGTAACGCCTCCCCTCGGGAGCGCCGCGCGAGGGGGCTGGACACGGGGGCTGCGCCCAGGCCACGCCTGGGCGCACGCCACCCAGCCAGGTCCCTCGGACCTAGTCGTCGCGCGCCTCTCCCCGAGCGGAGCCAAGGTATGAAGACCGTTTGAGCATCAACGGGGACTCCTGAGCATCGTGACTCAGGAGCCTAACTGGTCACGTAGCCCCTCACCCCTTAGTTCTGAAAGGCTAACGGCAGCTGAGGTATGCGCGGGGCCAGGCCCTGCCGACGTAGAACGACCAATCCACTCCTACACCCCCTTCCCTATTTGCTAATTCACGCGTCAAGGGGGACTCCTGAGCATCGCGACTCAGGAGCCCAACCGGTCACGTAGCCCCTCACTCCTTGGTCCCGTCCAGGATTCCGGTCGGGGCTAACAGGGGCTCAGGTATGCGCGGGGCCGGGCCCTGCCGACGTAGAACACAAAGCAAATTCCGAGGAAAATTGCAAATTCTTGGAAATTCAGAAGCAAATATTACACACCATAGGTTGTTTTCACAATGCCAAACACAGTTTAAACGCCTCCACAAGGCACAGTGCATGTTGCAGGAATTAAAATAGGATGGAAGCCGCGAAGAGGTCACTTCTTGGCGGCGCCGTCACTTGTGGTGGCATCGCACTGGGCAGCTCCACCTCCCGAAGCCGCGGAGCTGGCAGCACCTAGCTTGGCCCTGGTGCTGAAGGCACGGAACTTCGCCAGCAAGGCCTCCGCTTGGCCCCTCACAGCCTCGGCAGCAGCGGCGGCAAGCTCGCCGCTCACAGGTTCCAGCAGGCTGTCGAGGTCAGCGTTGGGGTCGCGAAGGTAGACGTGGCTGAGGACGTGCGTCAGTGCTGTAGAAGAAATTGCACACGCTTTGGCCTCGGCCGTGGGGCCGATGCTGTCCTCCACATCTTCAAGCGCCTGGACCAAGAAGGGAAGCAGCTAGGCGGGACCGTCCTCCGTGCCGGTCAGCGACTTCTCTAAGCCGCCGTCATAGAGCGTCTTCAGCGCTGCGTGAGCTTTCCCCTCCAGCTTCGTGAAGGCCATCCGATCCTCAGCCAAGACCTTCGCCTTGGCGTCCAGCTTAGCTCTCTTCACCTTCAGCGCCTGCTTCAGCGTCTCCAGCCGGCCGCGATCGGCTGAAAGCTCAGCGTCGCGATCCCTGACGGCAGCCTCTCGAGCCGTCATCTCCTCCTCCTTCTCCTGGCGCCCCCGGACCTCCTTGGCAAGCTCGTCATGCAGACCTTGCAGTTCATCCTCCAGCGCCTTGCAGCGGCTCTGGATATCCGTGGCGTCACCCAAAGCTGCATCGCGAGCGGCCTTGGCCTAGGAGGTAGCTTGTTGCTCCTCCTCGAGGGCCGACACAGCCTGGCTCAGCGCCGCTCGGACAGAGGCATCAGAGCAGACCCAACCAGAGACCAACTCCAGGCGCCCGGCCACCAGGCGGGGGTCGGCGCCTTGGAGATCTTCACGGAGCCGGCCCAGCTCGGTAGCAGCACGATCCAAGACGGTGGAAGGGGTCGGAGAGACGGCAGCCGGTGGAGTAGGAGGAGAAGACGACAGCGTGATCACAACATCAGGCATTGGGGCCTTCTGAGCATCGGCGGCCTCAACGACGGCGTCAAGCGCGGACGCCTCCGGAGTCACCAGAGCCACGGGGGCTGGGTCCACGCCAGTACGCCCCTCCTGTCCTTGCGAGGATGACAGGGCGGGGGAGGAGCGAGCCTTGCTGCCTCCTTTTCCCACAAACGCAGGCGCAGCCACGGTAGGCGAGCTTGCCCCAACCAGGGCCACCGAGGCCCTTTCAACCTTTTTGCCGCAGGCGGTGGCCTAGCCAAGAGAATACGGACGTCAAGCCTTGGCGTCTGAAATGGGAAGCAAAGCAAAAGTCGAGCACTTACTGGTCGGCATTCGTGGGCTCAAGCAGCGTCGTGTTGGGTTCTACGGTAGGGTGCGTCGACTGCAAATTTAAATTCCTACATGCAAAACATCCAGGAACATGCTATGGGAGATGGATCAGAGGTCGTTACCACTAGACGCGCAGTACCGTGCAGCAGAAAAAGAGTTGGGATAGCACGTTCCCGTGGATCGTCTCCTCCTCGTCCGATCTCCCATGAACAGCCGGTCGTCCGATCCCACGTACAAGTTCGCTGGAGCGGTGCAAGTGCACCGCCTCTAACGGTATCCGCGCGTGCAGGAGGAACACCGTGCGGCAGACTGCTAGGTTCGATCACACAGTCAGCGGCGAGTGGAGGTGGACATGCATACCCTAGTCGCAGCGCCGAAGCGATCAACCGTATGAGTGTGCCGCACCCCCACTTTATATAGGCGCCTGTCGCAGGCTCAACACTTGGGCCTTGCACGGACCCTAAAGCCCAAAGTCTACTCGGTCACATTCCTAGTCCAGTTCGGATCACATCCGACCAGTTTCCTACAAACCGACCTCGTAGGTTCCTTCCCTTAAGCGCGCGACCCCTTAGGTTCAAGTCGGCTTGGTCACAGTTCGGATCACCTCCGGCCTGCACAGTTGGTAGCGGCCTCTAGCAAGGCATGCCGACCACCAAGCAGTCTATGAAGCTGGTTTAGGCGAACCTGTACGACATGTCACACTTCTGTTCCCTTTGCCTCACGATATTTGTTGTCAGTCTCAAGGCGAGACTGTCATCCTTGTGCTAGCCCGACCTCTTTCTCGTTCTAGTGATACCGACCACAAACCGGATTATCTCATAATCCTTGTCGCATGGCCATGCTTATCCTGGTCGGATCACACGAGGGGCCCAGAGTATATCTCTCCTGATCGGAGGGGCAAATCCCATCTTGCTCGACCATGTCTCCCAGCATGGGACTGGACAAACCCGAAACCTACCTTTGTAACTACCCAGTCACGGAGTAGCGTTTGGTCGGCCCAAAGCAAGTCTGTCACCATCCCGAGTACATGCGTCAGCTCAGGTCTTAGGACATAGAATGTATGTTGTACTAGAGACTCACAGATGACATATCGCTGCGTCTCATAGTTGGGTCTGTCTGACTCGGACCTTATCTCGACTCGTATCCGACTACGTCGTATCCGACCAGACCTTTCCAAGTCCATATTATCCGGGTAGAATCCAATGCTCCATGGCTAGTGATACGAAGCCATCGACCGTGTCATATGCTAGTCTAGTCGGCTGTGCGTCCACACAGCCCTTTCGACTAGGGACCTTTTAGGATAGTCATCATACAATGCATAGTCCCACAAACAAGTCATGTACTTGCTGATACACATCATTGATAATGTCCAAGGACTATGTTTATTCCTAAACACATAGGAAATATCATCATACATGATTGCGTCTAGGGCATATCTCCAACAGTCTTCCACTTGCACTAGAGTCAATCAAATAGACATCGAATGCCCATAGCTCTAACGTGCCCCTCATGCTTGGGTTGTGGAAGCGGCTTAGTCAATGGATCTGCAACATTTGCATCCGTGTCAATTTGGCATATGTCTACATCACCATTCTTTACGATCTTTCGTATCAGGTGATATTTCCGATCTATGTGTCTGACCTTGTGGTGATTCCTCGGCTCCTTGGCTTGTGCGATGGGACCAGAATTATCAAAATAAAGGTCCAATGGTTTCACCGAGGCTGGGAAAATGCCGGATCCAAACACCTTCCTTTGCAGCTTCACAAGCCGCAATGTATTCGACTTCTATGGTAGAATCGGGCATCGTATCCTGCTTGGAACTCATCCAGTGCACTGCTCCTCCATTTAGGACGTACACGAATCTAGACTGTGATTGACAATCATCTCTGTCGGTTTGGAAACTAGCATCGACGTAACCCCTTACGACGAGCTCTTCCTCACCTCCATAAACTAGGAACATCTCTTTAGTCCTTTTCAGGTACTTCAAAATAGTCTTTACCACTGCCCAGTGACTCTCACCTGGGTTTTCCTGGTATCAACTTGTTAGGCTTATTGCAAAAGCAACATCAGGCCTTGTACATATCATGGCATACATGATGGATCCGATTGCCGAGGCATACAGAATCCTACTCATCCTGCTTCGCTCATCATATGTTGAAGGACTCTGAGTCTCGCTTAGCCTTATACCATGTGAGAGCGGCAAGAACCCTTTCTTTGCCTCACTCATGTCGAACCGCTTCAACACTTTATCTATGTACGTGCTTTGGCTTAAGCCGAGGAGCCTCCTCGATCTATCTCTATAGATCTTAATGCCTAAAATATAGACGGGCTCACCAAGGTCTTTCATCGAAAACTTACCATTCAATGATTCCTTGACTGAGTTTAGCATCGAAACATCATTTCCGATCAGTAGTATGTCATCCACATACAAGATCAAAAACACTATCGAGCTCCCACTTAACTTCTTGTATAAATAAGAGTCCTCTTCACTTTTGATGAAACCGAGACTAGTGACGACCTCATCAAAACGAATGTTCCAACTCCGAGATGCTTGCTTCAACCCATAAATGGATCTCTTGAGCTTGCATACCTTACTAGTGCTAGTTGGATCGATAAAACCCTCGGGTTGTATCATATACACGTGCTCGGTTAAATTTCCGTGAAGGAAAGCCGTTTTGACATCCATCTGCCATATCTCATAATCAAAATATGCAGCTATAGCTAGTATGATCCTCACCGATTTCAGCATCACTACCAGCAAGTAAGTCTCGTCGTAGTTAATTCCTTGAACTTGTCCATAACCTTTAGCGACAAGCCGAGCTTTGTGGATCTGAAAATTTCCATCCACGTCGGTTTTCTTCTTAAAGACCCATTTGCAACCAATGGCTGTTACGCCAGGCGTCGGATCAACCAAGTCCCAGACTTGATTCTCATCCATGGACTTTAACTCAAATCTCATGGCCTCCAGCCACGCCTCGGAATCTGGGCTCATCATCGCTTCCACATATGTGGCCGGCTCGTCGCTTTCTAGTAACAATACATCATGCACTCTGTGCAATCTTTCCGACCTCCGTGGTTCTGGTGCCGTTTCCACTACGGGTTCCCTGATTGACTCCGGTATGATCTCATCACCAGCCAAGCCGTCCCCGAGTGGTCCTCGAATTTCTTCGAGTCGGACCATTCTCCCACTGGCTTCCCGACTAAGAAACTCTTTCTCAAGGAAAACCCCGTTCCGAGCAACAAACACTTTGTTCTCTTCCCGGTTGTAGAAGCTATATCCCAAGGTTTCCCTCGGATATCCCACGAATATGCATTTATCCGACTTGGGTGTAAGCTTGTCTGACATAAGTCGCTTGACAAATGCTTCACAACCCCAAATCTTTAGAAAAGACAAACTGGGACTCTTCCCGGTCCACATCTCATGTGGTGTCTTGTCTACAGATTTTGATGGTACCCTGTTAAGTGTGAAAGCTGCAGTTTCTAGAGCGTATCCCCAAAATGACAAGGGTAAATCTGATTTGCTCATCATAGACCGGACCATGTCCAACAAGGTCCTATTCCTCCGTTCTGACATGCCGTTTCTTTGTGGCGTACCTGCAGGTGTGAGCTGAGGTACTATACCTCGACTTTTCAAATGATCATCAAGCTCCTGGCTCATGTACTCACCTCCACGATCAGATCGCAGAAGCTTTATAGTCTTGCCGAGCTGATTCTCAACCTCGTTCTGAAACTTTTTGAACTTTTCAAAAGTTTCCGGCTTGTGCCTCATCAAATAGATATATCCATATCTACTCAAGTCATCGGTAAAAGTCACGAAGTACTGATAGCCACCTCTGGCAGTTGTGCTCATTGGACCACACACATCACTGTGTATAAGCTCCAACAGCTCATGCGCCCTCTCGCAACTCTTTGCGAAAGGAGACTTAGTCATCTTGCCGAGCAAGCATGATTCACATGTATCGAACGACCCGAAGTCGGATGAAGTTAGGATCCCATCATCATGGAGCTTCTTCATGCGTTTCAGACTAATGTGTCCAAGCCGGCAATGCCAGAAGTATGTCGGATTTATCTCATTAGGCTTAAGCCTCTTGACATTCACGTTATAGACCGGTTCTTGTTCTAGATTCAATATAAATAGCCCATCAACAATGGGTGCATAGCCGTGGAACATACCATTCAAAAATATCAAACAACCATTGTCCTTTAAATTGAATTCATAACCTTGACTCATCAAACATGGGGCAGAAAAAATGTTCCGACTAAGTGCAGGAATATAATAACAATTATTCAATTCCATAATGAATCCGGCACGAAGCTGGAGCTACATCGTGCCGACCTCCAACGCAACAACTCTTGCTTTGTTGCCGACCCTGATGTCAATCTCCCCTTGTGCCACACGCCTAGTTCTTACCAGCCCCTGCATCAAGTTGCAAATATGAACAACCGATCCGGTATCAAATACCCAAGAGCTACTAGGTATGTCAGCAAGGTAAATGTCTATAACATACGCAACAAGTGTACCTTTGCTTGAAGAAGCATTTCCGGCCTTCTTGCCATGATTTGCAAGCCACTTGCTGCAGTTCCTCTTCTAGTGACCAGTTTCCTTGCAATGGAAGCAAACGATATTGGAGTCTGGCCCAGACTTTGGTGCAGCGGCAAAGGTTACCATCTCCGTGCCCTTTGCCTTAGCCTTCTTCTTGGACCAACTCTTCTTGAACTTAGCCGATTTCTGCACCATCAACACATGATGCGTGCCTTTCTTAATATCTTGTTTGCCATCTTGAGCATCCCATGCAATTCAGTGAGCTTCTTATCCATGCCATGCATATGATAGTTCGAGATGAACGTCCCATAGCTGGGTGGAAGAGAACAGAGAACAACATCAGTAGCCAGCTCATCCAAGAGCGGGAAGCCCAAACAATCCAAAGCTTGCACATATCCGATCATCTTGATCACATGTGGGCTCAGTGGATCACCATCCTTCAGCTTGCAATCCATCAAGGATCGCCAGACGTTGAACCTTTCGGTCCTAGCCTGTGTCTGAAACATGCTCTTGAGACTCTCGATCATATCGTAAGCCTCAACATTTTAGAAATGTTGCTGCAAATCGGGCTCCATACAAGACAGCATCAGACAGCTGATCTTCGTTGGTTCATCAACGAGTTTCTGGTAGGCATTCTTAGTTACGGCATTAGCATTATCGGCAGGTTCCTATGGAAGTGGATCCTCTAGAACATGTTCCTTTTTATCGTGCTTGAGAACAATTCTCAGATTTCTATACCAGGTGGTAAAGTTTGTTCCATTCAGTTTATCCTTTTCCAGAATTGATTTCAATGCAAAGTTGGGTTGAGCAGGTGGTGCCATTGATCTACAACAGAAAATATGCAATCACTAAGCAATGTGTTTATGTAGAGTAATTCACCTAAACAGAAATACTCCCACTGAAGTCAGCATCCCTCCGCAAACTCTCAGTGATTCAGGATCCGACTAGCGCATGCGACTAGTGAGCTTTAGCATCACTGATAGTCAACATACCTATCCGGTAAGCAACTCCTTGCTAATCATATCTCTAAATGACTCCTGTCGGTCGGGAAGGTATCTCATACCCCGGCTCCCAACCTTCTTTGCCACAAGGCCCAAAACCGTTTTGATAGCCTTGTCAAGTTAACCTGATGCAGTGCATGTCCATGTCCGACACGACCCTTCAGTTCAAGGAGACCCAGCAGCACCTCAATTTTATGAGCCCACTACTAGACGTACTTGACGTGCGAAGGTGCAACATCGGGGATGGCAATTCGCTTGATATTCATGAGGGATCATTCTACCATGCTAACATGCATAAAATCAAAGAAGCATAACAATCACATATAAACATATATTTGTGAAATAGTATGGATCCTTCATGGACTTTCTTCCAGGTCGGCTCCGACTCCGATGACCATCTACGAACTCCATCTTGTTTGTCACGCCAGGACGCCAAGCCACGAACCTGATCTCTATTATCCAACTACTAGAACCAGCAATGAATTTTACATAGAGTCACAAGTCGACACGCAGGTCGTTATACAATATAATGACAGCACTTTGGCTCATGCCAGCTGACAAACATGACACGCAGGCCACGTATAAATTACACACATGCATCACATACATATGAGCCATACTATTCACATCAAACCTGCAAAACAAAGTTATGCATAGAATCGCATTCTACCGGTTTGTGTGTCGGGTACGTAATACACGGCGCTACGCACACGGCAATCTCATCGATCATCGCGAGTCTAATTCGGATTTACGTTTCACTGTTGACCCCGATGGCGGATACCGACCGGCAGGGGTAGGTTGTGTCACGACCTCATCGACTCCGATCATCAGAAAACATAGCCACATCAATCCCCATGTGCAGTTGATCTCATCAACCATGCACACAGCCGAACTCATCAACGACAGCAGATCTCATCTGCCGCCTCCGCATATCTAATATGCATACGATCTAAATCCAAATCCTATAGCAAAGGCTCTGATACCACTGTTGGGTTCTACGGTAGGGTGCGTCAACTGCAAATTTAAATTCCTACGCGCAGAACATCCAGGAACATCCTATGGGATATGGATCAGAGGTCATTACAACTAGATGCGTAGTGCCGTGCAGCGGAAGAAGAGTTGGGGCAGCGCGTTCGCGTGGATCGTCTCCTCCTCGTCTGATCTCCCTCGAACAGCAGGTCGTCCGATCCCACGTACAAGTTCGCCGGAGCGGCGCAAGTGCACTGCCTCTAACGGTATCCGCGCGTCCAGGAGGAACACCGTGCGGCGGACTGCTAGCTCTGATCACACAGTCAGCGGCGAGTGGAGGTGGACATGCAAACCCTAGTCGCAGCGCCGAAGCGATCAACCGCATGAGTGTGCCGCACCCCCACTTTATATAGGCGTCCGTTAGAGGCTCAACACTTGGGCCTTGCACGGACCCTAAAGCCCAAAGTCTACTCGATCACGTTCCTAGTCCAGTTCGGATCACATGCGACCAGTGTCCTACGAACCGACCTCATAGGTTCCTTCCCTTAAGCGTGCGACCCCTTAGGTTCAAGTCGGCTTGGTCACAGTTTGGATCACCTCCGACCTGCACGGTTGGTAGCGGCCTCTAGCAAGGCGTGCCGACCACCAAGCAGACTATGAAGCTGGTTTAGGAGAACATGTACAACATGTCACACTTCTATTCCCTTTGCCTCATGATATATGTTGTCGGGCTCAAGGCGAGACTGTCATCCTTGTGCTAGCCCAACCTCTTTCTTGTTCCAGTGATACCGACCACAAGCCGGATTATCTCATAATCCTTGTCGCATGGCCATGCTTATCCTGGTCGGATCACATGAGGGGCCCAGAGTATATCTCTCCTGATCGGAGGGGCAACTCCCATCTTGCTCAACCATGTCTCGCAGCATGGTACTGGACAAACCCGAAACCTACCTTTGTAACTACCCAGTCACGGAGTAGCGTTTGGTCGGCCCAAAGCAAGTCTGTCACCATCCCGAGTACATGCGTCAGCTCAGGTCTTAGGACATAGAACGTATGTTGTACTAGAGACTCACAAATGACATATCTCTGCATCTCATAGTTGGGTTTGTCCGACTCGGACCTTATCTTGACTTGGATCCGACTACATCATATCCGACCAGACCTTTCCAAGTCCATATTATCCGGTTAGCATCCAATCCTCCATGGCTAGTGAGACCAAGTCATCGACCGTGTCATATGCTAGTCTAGTTGGCTGTGCGTCCACACAGCCCTTTCGACTAGGGACCTTTTAGGACAGTCATCATACAATGCATAGTCCCACAAACAAGTCACGTACTTGCTGATACACACCATTGATAATGTCCAAGGACTATCTTTATTCATAAACACATAGGAAATATCATCATACATGATTGCCTCTAGGGCATATCTCCAACACCTCCGGCCAAACTTGAAGCCTGAAAGCCTCCTGCGGGGATCAGCCTCAGGAGGTCCGGAAGCAGGAGGCGCATCAGAGGGGCTGGAGCCGGCTTCAGTGTAACGCCCCGGATTCGATGCGCCAGGTGTCTGCCAGTTATTCGCCGTTTTTGCCATGTCATTTGCTTGCGTGTTGCATTTTGTCATGTCATCATGTGCATTGCATTGCATACGTGTTTGTTTCATGCATCCGAGCATTTTCCCCGTTGTCCATTTTGCAATCCGGCACTCCTATGTCCTCCGGCGTCCCCCTTTTTGTCTCTTGTTGTGAGAGGATGTTAAACTTTCTCGGAATGGCCCGAGGTTTGCCAAGCGGCCTTGGTATAGCACCGGTAGACCGTCTGTCAAGTTTCGTGCCATTTGGAGGTCGTTTGATACTCCAACGGTTAACCGGGGAACCGTAAAAGCCCCTTTCGTCTTGCAGCCCAACACCCCTCCAAAGTGGCCCAAAACCCATCCTAACCCCCTCCATGCTTTCCTCCGTTCGATCACGATCACGTGGCCGAAAACCGCTCCTCATTTGGACTCTCCTAGCTCCCAGAATCTATAAATGAGCCCCTCCCCCCGATTTTCGCGGATGAATCCTCCCCTAACCCTAAAAAGCTCCCTCCTGCCGCCGGACGTGTCCACTCAGTGCCGGACACGTCTAGCGTCGCCGCCCGCGCCCAACCGCAGCCTGCCACGTGGCAGCCGCCGCCGCCCCGCCTCCGCCGGCCCGCGAGGCCCGCACTAGGCCCGCTGGGCCCGGATCTGCTCCGCCGCCGCCCGGGGTC